>NW_026511120.1:127500-152500 GCF_027579735.1 Bombina bombina | reverse complement strand
ATAGAATACTGTCATTTACAGATCACCCAGTTTCTCCATCATCATCTTTCACTGATATATATATCACTTTGAACCCCACGTCTCTGGTGAGTGACCATCTATTTTGGTACCGACACCCTGTGTAATAATCACTGATACAGAAGCCAAGTAAAGACTTTACAACCTTAACACCCACATTTATATTGCAACTATTCCCAATGGCACCTACACCTAAAATTTAACTGCCCCCATATGTATCACTATCTAACCGATATATTTTCCTAAAATGCACCAGGTTATAAAATATATCCATCCCCAGAATAAACCTTCAAAACATTAATTTCAAAATTTGTCTTCCTAAAAAGTCTGTCTCAATGCAGAATATAGAATATCTCTCTACAATCTCCTCTCTCTCTCTTACCCATAACATGAGCCTGTTTTTCACAGGTGGTGCCCTTGGAATTCCGTCTTGGGGAAAGTTCTGGTTGGCTGTGCTGAACGTGTACAGCTGGGAGGGATTGAACACTCTGATCCCAGAGATGTGGTGCGTTAACCTTATCCTCTATTCTCTCATGTTACTGCCCCCCTTTTTTTGTTAGTCTGTCTCCAATCCTAAAGTATTAATCTGTATGTGTTCAGAGATAATTACCAGACTGTACATAAACACACAGTGATTAAACCCTCCAGTTAATCTAAGCATTCACATCTTAATTACAAGGCAGACAGCTTAGTCAGATGCTGCTTTTGAATAGGGGGTGTGTTTGATGGTGCTGATTAGTAACAGACAATGATCATATGTTAATAAGCCAGATTTATTACACTACATAGTTTCTTCCTATTCATGATGTAGTGCTTTAAAATGCATCTTTGTACTCATTTCTTATTCTTTGTTCCTTAGCCATTTTTCATGTGTCACTGCATAACAACTTTTCACATTTTAATAACTTTTCTCACATTCTAGTATTCTCCTTGTCTTCTGAGCTAGAAAGTTTTATAGTTTCTCACCTTCTACCCTTTTCTCAGCTTGATATATATTGGCATATCTATGTACTTACTATATAAATGAGATATATTGTATAATTTCTTTCCTAAGATATGGTGAGTCCACGATGTCATCAATTACTAGTGGTAATATCTCTCCTGGCCAGCAGGAGGTGGCAAACAGAACTACAGCAAAGCTGTTAAGTATCACTCCCCTACCCATAATCCCCAGTCATTCTCTTTGCCTCTGTCAATGGAGGAGGTGAAGTTTGGTGTCTGAAGAAATGAAATCCTTTTTTGGGATAGATTTCCCTGCAAGCAAGGATTTGGGTATAGCTGTAGTCCATGTCAATCTCTGCTGCAGAGTAGTGGTGGCTTTTAAGCAGTTAGGAAGTTGTAAGGTGGTGCTTACTTTGTTTCCTAACATATTGCTGCCTAGAAAGCCAGAGTTGGTTACTCTGTTCTTTCTTTTTTCCACAGGTCACTGTAAGGAGTTTGTGTCCTTTCACGCCTTGTGAGCTGTCTTCCTGCCGTACAGCTAGACTGCAGGAAGTGCTTTTTTGTCTTCTAGGTATAGGAAACTTTGCACTTTAAAAGATTCATTATTTATATTCTGCAGTTTTCTTTATATGATTTAGAAATCCTTTAAATAGAATTTGATAGGCAGTATGCAGGCACTATCACCTAGATTACAAGTTTTGCGCTATATAAGGTGCGAAATGAACGCAACAAAAGTTTCGTTATTTCTCCCTCCATAGCGCTGCCATTACGAGTTTTTGAAAATCCGCCTTGTGCATGCGATATGGTTGTATTGAACCCCATACCGCACAAAATACAAGCGCTGCTTTGACGTACTCGTGCACACTTTCCCCATAGATATCAAAAGGGAGAGAGTGTTAGAAAAAAACCTAACACCTGCGATCGCGGAATGAAAAGCTCTGTAAAGCAACCCCATTGATGTCTATGGGTAAAAAAAAAGTTACGTTTAAACCTAACACCCTAACATAAACCCCATGTCTAAACACCCCTAATCTGCTGCCCTGACATCGCTGACACCTACATAATGTTATTAACCCCTAATCTGTCGCTCCCGATATCCCCGCAACCGAAATAAATCTATTACCCCTAATCTGCCACTCCCGATATCGCCGCCACTATAATAAAGTTATTAACCCCTATTCCCCCACACCCCTACATCGCCCACACTATAATAAAGATAATAACCTCTATTCCGCAACTCCCCGACATCGCCGCTACTAAATAAAGTTATTAACCCCTAAACCTCTGGCCTCCCACATCACTACCACTAAGTAAACCTATTAACCCCTAAACCACCAGCCCCCCACATCACAACAACCTAAATGAAACTATATTAACCCCTAAATCTAACCCTAACTGTAACACTAACCCTAACACCCCCTAACTTTTAACATAATTAAGACAGACCTAAATTAAAGTTACAATTATTAATTAAATAATACCTATTTAAAACTAAAAACAAACTTACCTGTGAAATAAAAATAAAACCTAAACTAGCTACATTGTAGCTAGCTTAGATTTTTATTTCACAGCTAAGTTTGTATTTATTTTAACTAGGTAGACTAGTTAGTAAATAGTTATTAACTATTTACTAACTACCTAGTTAAAATAAATACAAACTTACCTGTGAAATAAAAGTAAAACCTAAGCTGCCTTACACTAAAACCTAACATTACAATAAAAATACTAACATTACAAAAATAAAAAACCTACCATTACAAAAAAATAAACAACACTAAAATTACAAAAAATAACAAACGAAATGATCTAAAACAATAAAAATTATTCCTATTCTAATACCCTGTTTTTTAAAAAAAAAAACACCCCAAAATAAAAAACCCTAATCTATAATAAACTACCAAGGGCCCTTAAAAGGGCATTTTGTAGTCCCTTAAAAGGGCTTTTTGTAGGGTATTGCCCTAAAGAAATCAGCTCTTTTGCTACAAAAGAAAAACAAACCCCCCCTAACAGTATACAAACCCCCACCCCCAAACCCACAAAATAAAAATAAAGTTAAACCTTATCTACCCATTGCCCTGAAAAGGGCATTTGTATGGGCATTTCCCTTAAAAGGCATTCAGCTCTTTTGCTGCCCATTAAAAATAAAAAAGTGGCTATTCTAAAAAACAAAAAACACCCCAAAAAGAAAACCCCCCACAAAATAACAATTGAATTATTCAAAATAATACAAATTATTCCTATTCTAATACCCCGTTTAAAAAAAAAAAAAAAAACACCCCACAATAAAAGAAGCCTAATCTATAATAAACTACCAATAGCCCTTAAAAGGGCCTTTTGTAGGGCATTGCCCTAAAAAAATCAGCTCTTTTTCTATAAAATAAAAACAACCCGCCCCTAACATTACAACCCCCCCCCTAACATTACAAACCCCCACCCCCCTAAACCCACAAAATAAAAAAAACTAACTAAAAAAAACTAATCTACCCATTGCCCTGAAAAGGGCATTTGCATGGGCATTGCCCTTAAAAGGGCATTCAGCTCTTTTTCTTGCCCTTAAAAGGGCATTTAGCTCTTTTAAGACAAGCCCAAACCCTAATCTAAAAAAAAAACACCCAAAAAAACCTAACACTAACCCCTCTTTAGGTACTCACAGTTGCTAAAGTGCGGCTTGAACGATCTTCATCCCAGCGGCTCCATCTTCATCCAGGCGGATCCATCCTCATCCATCGAGGGACCAGCGTCTTCTTCATCCCTGTGGAGGCGGAACGGTCAATGCGCGGAAGCGCATTGACCACTATTGAAATCCCATGAAAAAAATTCATTTTTTTGAGTGCGGGACTGACGTTGCGTTATAGGCTAAAAGGCTTGCGGTATAGTTATACCAACAAGACTCGTGATGGCTGCGTTGCTGTTTTAACACTGAAATTACCAGTTTTTCAGCATTAAAACACAAACACAAAACTCATAATCTAGCTGAATGTGATTTGGGGTTTGCAAGACAAGAAGATTAGATTTAAGGGACGTCAAAGTAATTTTCGTTCCTTTCGTAATTTCAAAGGTCAAAAGCCTTCCACTTCCGCTTCCAAACAGGAGCAATCCAAGTCCTCTTGGAGTCCCAGTCAGTCCTGGAACAAGTGGAAGCGATCTAAGAAACCCTCAGCTGAGTCTTAGTCAGCATGATGGGTCGGCCCTCGGTCCGTAGTCAAGTGGGGGGCAGACTTTCCCTGTTTTTTTTCAGGAGTGGTTACAAGATGTCCCAGATCCTTGGGCTGTGGGCATTGTTTCTTAGGGTTACAAGATATAATTACATTTTCTCCCTCCCAGGGGCAGATTTCACCTCTCAAGGTTGTCTGCAAATCAGGTAAAAAGAGAGGTATTCTTGAACTGCGTTCAGGATCTTTTCTCTCTGGGGGTGATTGTTCCAGTTCCAGTAAAGGAACAGGGTCTAGAATTCTATTCAAATCTGTTTGTGGTTCCCAAGAAAGAGGGAACTTTTCATCCCATTTTAGACCTAAAGTTTCTCAGGGTGCCGTCCTTCAAAATGGAGACCATTTGGTCTATTCTTCCTTTGGTCCAAGAAGGTCAGTTCATGACGACCATAGACCTGAAGGACGCATATCTTCATGTCCCTATTCACAGGGATCATCACAAATTTCTGAGATTCGCTTTTCTAAACAAAAAAATTCAGTTTATGGCTCTTCCGTTTGGCCTTGCAACAGCTCCCAGAATTTTTTCCAAGGTTCTGGGGGCTCTCTTGGCAGTGATCAGGTTTTGAGGACTCGCAGTGGCGCCTTACCTAGACAACATTTTGGTTCAGGCGCCATCTTTTTCAACAAGCAAGCTCCCATACAGAGATTTTGTTGTCTTTTCTACGTTCGCACGGATGTAAAGTAAATCTGGGAAAGAGTTCCCTATAATAGATTCCCTATTTATGAAGATTTTTCTGACGGAGGTCAGGAAATCCAAAATGCTTGCCTCTCTCTTCAGTCTACTGTTCAGCCAACAGTAGCCCAATGTATGGAGGTGATTGGTTTAATGGTCGCTTCCATGGACATCATTCCCTTTGCTCGATTCCATTTGAGAGTTCTGCAATTATGCATACTCAAGTAATGGAATGGAAACCATTTGGATCTGTCTCAGAGGATAGATCTAGACGTGTTAACTCTTCCATGGTGGTTTTCTCAGGAACATCTGTCTCATAGCACATGCTTCCGGAGACCTTCTTGGGTGATTGTGACCACGGATGCTAGCCTGCTAGGCTAGGGAGCAGTCTGGGACTTGTTAAAGGCGCAGGGATTATGGATATTGGAGGAGTCTGCTCTCCCCATAAACATCTTGGAGTTGAGAGTGATTTACAATTCTCTGTTAACTTGGCCTCAGTTGGCTTTAGCCCGCTTTATCAGATTTCAGTAAGACAATATCACCTCAGTGGCTTACATCAACCATCAGGGAGGAACTCGAAGTTCCTTAGCCATGAGGGAGGTGGCTCAGATTATTCAGTCGTCAGAAGCTGACGATTGTTGTCTATCTGCCATCCACATTTCAGGAGTTGACAATTGGGAAGCGGATTTTCTGAGCAGACAGACTTTTGATCCCGGGGAGTGGGCTCTGCATCCGGAGGTGTTCTCCAGGTTAACCCTCAAATGGGGGGGGCCGGAGTTGGATCTGATGGCATCTCATCAGAACGCTAAGCTTCCAAGGTATGGTTCAAGGTCAAGAGATCCGCAGGCAGCTCTGATAGATGCTCTGGCGGTGCCTTGGGGGGTTCGGTCTAGTTTATCTGTTTCCTCCATTTGCTCTCTTTCCATGAGTCATTGCTCGTATCAAACAGTAGAGAGTGTTGGTAATTCTAATAGCTCAGGTATGTAGACCTAGTTAACATGTCATCTCTGCCTCCTTGGAGGATGCCTCTGAGGAAGGATCTTCTAACTCAGGGTCCTTTCTTCCATCCAAATCTCGTTTCTCTGAAACTGACTGCTTGGAGATTGAACGCTTAGTTTTGTCTAAGTGTGTTTTTTCTGAGTCGGTCATTGAGACCATGATTCAGGCTCGCAAGCCTGTTACTCAGAAAATTTACCATAAGGTATGGCGTAAATACCTTTATTGGTGTGAATCTAAGGGCTAATCTTGGAGTAGGGTTAGGATTCCTAGAATTTTATATTTTCTCCAGGAAGGTCTGGAGAAGGGGTTGTCAGTCAGTACTCTGAAAGGTCAGATTTCTGCTTTATCTATTCTGTTGCATAAGCGTTTGGCGGTTGTGCCAGATGTTCATTCTTTTTGTCTGGCCTTGGTCAGAATCAGGCCTGTGTTTAAGTCGGTTACTCTTTCTTGGAGTCTTAACCTTGTTCTTAAGGTTTTGCAGCAGGCTCCGTTTGAGCCAATGCATTCCATAGATATTAAATTATTATCTTGGAAGGTTTTGTTTCTTGTTGCTATTTCTTCTGCGTGGAGAGATTCGGAACTCTCGGCTTTGCAGTAAGATTCTCCTTACCTTATCTTTCATGTGGATAAAGTGGTCCTACGTACTAGGTTGGGTTTTCTTCCTAAAGTGGTTTCAGTTAGGAATATTAATCAGGAAATTGTTGTTCCTTCTTCTCATAAGGAGCGTCTGTTTCTTTTTACAGGCAACTAAGGATTTTCGCCAGTCTTCTGCCCTTTTTGTTTGTTTCTCGGGAAAGCGTAAGGGTCAGAAGGCTACTGCTACTTCTCTTTCCTTTTGGTTGAGAAGTATGATTTATTTTGCTTACGAGACTGCTGGACAGCAGCCTCTTGAGAGAGTTACAACTCATTCTACTAGGGCTGTCTCATCTTAGGTATTGGTCCCCACTAGTAATTGATGACGTCGTGGACTCACCATATCTTAGGAAAGAAAACAAAATTTATGCTTATCTGATACATTTCTTTCTTTCCCGATATGGTGAGTCCACGACTCCACCCTTATATTTAAGGCGGTTATTTTTGACTAAACCTCAGGCACCTCTACACCTTTGTGTTATTCCTTTTTCCACTTACCTTCAGTCGGATGACTGGAGATTATAGGTAGGGGAGCGATACTTAACAGCTTTGCTGTGATGCTCCTTGCTGCCTCCTGCTGGCTAAGAGAGATATTCCCACTAGTAATTGATGACGTCGTGGACTCACCATATCCGGAATTTTTTTTTTATCAGGTAAGCATAAATTTGTTTTTTTATATTAGAGGATCCTTGAACATCTCCCTACTCTCATGTTTTCTGTCTCTCTTTTTTTCCCATTAGGCTTCTTCCCTCCTGGTTTCCAGCTCATCCTAGTACCATCTGGTGTCACTGCCGCCAAGTATACCTACCCATGAGTTACTGTTATGCCACCCGCCTGAGTGCTCCTGAGGATGACTTAATTCACAGCCTAAGACAGGTAAGAAGCACAGCATGACTGGTTTGTTACTGGCTGCTGAGGATATAACTCTCATAGCTGTGTCTTTTGTTAGGAACTTTATCTGGAAGATTATAACAGCATTAATTGGCCAGCACAGAAGAATAATGTGGCTCCTTGTGATATTTACACCCCGCACAGCACTCTGCTCAACATCATGTATGGTGAGAGGTCATTTTGTGAACATTATTTCAGTTGTGTGTCAGCCTCCTTAACCACTTTTTGTCTGGTCGTATTTTTTTTCTGTTGTCTCTCTGGTTTTGGGGTTTACCCTCTCTTTTTACTCCAATGTCAACCAGTTACTTAGTTAATATAAATCAATCTTAATGTAAAAAACAATTAACAATACAGCAGTCGTCAACTGCAATTTCTAAGTCATCTTGGACCACTGGAAATTTCAAGCCCTGATCATATATATGAAGAAATATGTATTTATGAATAAATAGAACATATTCTTTGTATGTGAAGAACATTGGAATGTGAAATATTCGTATTTTAATGTTGGGTTAGAGCACATAAGAATATGCAATTGGGTTTGCGCACGAGTAGGGTTTTTTTTCCACTTTTTTTTCTCCATTGACTACTATGGGGGAATAGGTGAACGCGCATGCAATGTTCTAACTTCGGCTTTTTGCACTCGTTAGGTTAGCGTGCAAGGGAAAACAGTTAACTTTCAATTCATTATAACAGTGCAACCCGACGAGCACAAAAAGCTTACTTTTAGTGCAATTAACACTCAAGCTGGAGCGGTAATTAGCACTCCACTTGTAATCTTGTCTTGTATAGGGTATTTAGTTTAGAGTTTAATGTCCCTTAAACTCATCTGCTGCGTTGCTATTCCAACCATCTGTGGTCTTCTAAAGGATCAGTAAACACCTTGAGATTGTAATATAACATGTTTTTTAATTATGCATAGTTCTACAAGTTTAACTATATATGTTCTTCCTTTTCCTCTAATTTAAAGGGAACACGATACCCAAGTGTCGAAGCACTTGAAAGGGATACAGCATAGCTGTAAAAAAGTTGACTAGAAAACATGAACATATTTTACCTCAAAATGTTCTTAGTACCCACATCCCATTGTACAGCAGCCAATCAGGATGCTAGTCCCAGGACTTGCAAGGAAACTAGCGTCTGGCATGTGCAGTCACAGTCATGTTATTTCCCTTCTCAGTTTACAGAACTTTACTTTTTTTCTTTTGAAATATTATATATATATATATATATATATATATATATACACATTTTCATTGAAATCTCATGAGATAACAGTAAAGCAAAGTGTGACATCAGCATTGATGAAGCTGATTGGCTGTTTTTTTTCTTTTCAACATGCATCTTACAGTATCTGAAGGATAACTGTTTACAGAACACCTACTATTGTGAGCCGAAGAAACTTTGAGGTAAAATATCTTTATTTTTGCATAGAGATGTTTAGGTGATATTTTCTTGTCAGCTTTTTACAGTTATGGTTCATCATTTTCAAGCGATTTAGCATATGAGTATTACGTCCCTTTAAGTCTGAAATGTATGGGGTTTCTAGTTTTAAAAACTCTAAGTGCACTTCAGGCTTCTCTAGGAAATATCTGACCCTAATTGACTTCAGATTTGAAGAAATTTCCCTAAAACCCCTAGGGGGGAATATTTGTAGTGGGCTGTCTCCACAGTCCCTCCTTGAACAGGCCTATGTGTTCAAAGTGGGCAGTGCCTTATACTAATGTGTTGAACATTAAAGAACAGTGCCTTAAAGGCCAACAATTACGCTAGGTTAGAGCAAGGAGAGAGGAGCAGTGCGAACACCTGACGCTTGTTTCGCAACTGCTTTTTCAGAGGCCTAGCGTAATTGTCTTGCGATACTGAACTAGGAATTTAGGTACTAAGCCTCTTGCTTCAGTTTGATCTCTTATTGTTGTGGGATCCCTTACCTAGTTTACTCCAGCTTGTACAATTTTAGCTTACCAATTACCTGTCAGCTACAGTTATTAATATGAGAGTCTATATGATAATCCACTATTTTCATTACGCTATGATATATATAACGGCAAAGTAGTGCATAATTAGCTCTAATTACAATCATTAGGAACCCAGTAACATAGCTTATATGCTCCCTTACTCTGATCAAGCGACTATTGTTTTTGGTTTTATCACAAGGCCACTGATCTGTGAGCAATTACAGACTCTGTGCAACCTCTATTATATTGTGCTTATGCTTGACGGTGTGCAAATAGTTACTTATTAGCTACGGCTGAACAATACCCCGTAATTGTCACCTTTTCTTGTAATTTAGCTCTGGAAATTGTTTTTTTTTTCTAAATTCCAATGAGTTTCTTTAAAGTAAAGGGCACACCTATGTTTTATTTTTTAATAGGATACAAAATCTGAGAAATTAGCAGATTGTTTCACTCAGTTGTAAAATTAATTGATAATGGTTTCTTTGGTGACTAGGCAAGCAAGGATAGGTAGGACTATTCCAGTATTGGGAGCAACAAGCAGATACCTAGTTTGATATGGAGCCTGTCTATTTCTGTCACTAAATATGGTTCATGTCCGTTACTTACAGTTTGGGGAGGGCCCCTCCGTTTGCTTTTCGAGTTCTGTCTCTCAAACATCTGACTCTTACATATTAATGTCTCATTTATGTCCCTCTTTTGTCCTGGCTTTGCAGTAATTTTAAACACGTATGAATATTGTCACATACCCTCTCTCCGGCGGCGAGCAGTTGAACACTTGTATGATCACATCAAAGCTGATGACCTGTTCACTAAATGCATCAGCATTGGGCCAGTGAGTAAAACCTGTGTCACATGCTATCTGTTACTGTGGCTTGACAGTTGTCTTCATCACTGACACTTGTATCTGTAGATCTCAAAGGTGATTAATATGCTGGTTCGTTGGCATGTGGACGGGCCAGAGTCTTCTGTATTCAAGGAGCATGTGGACCGCATCCCAGATTACTTATGGTGAGAGACTTCTTCATCTGAACACTGTATAAAACAAAATTCAAACACCTCCCACATATTTTTTGATGGACCAATTTGGTGCAATCTACAGTTTAATGGTTGATTTTCAATTATATAAGAGACCATGGCTAATACAATTCTTAATGATAACAAAAAAACATTTTCTTGGTGGATGGGTTTGTTCATAGTGAGGGAATGTGCTTTGTAGACTTCCCCCCTGGTTTAGAGAGATTCTGAAACTAACATCACCCTCTCACAGCTACTATCCGGAGACCGTGGCAGCAACAGCGATTCTCCATGCTCTGTCTTACCTCAACATCTTGATGTTCATGCTCAAGACAAAACACTGAGGCATAGTACAATTGTAAAATAGCTAATAAACAGGGAAATCCCATAAACATCCTACACTGGTAACAAGTAACCAAACTATTGATGTAGAATTGATGTAGAAATGGTTATTTAAAATGGCAGAACTTAGTTTGGATGTTGGGGTGGCATCATTATACTTGGTCCATGGGTTTCAACACATTCCTTTACAATCTATGCACCTCTCCTTTATTATTTTTAAATTTCTATCATGCCTTACAATTTCAACACTCTAAATAATAATAAAATGTGATTGTAAAACTTGAGTTAATGGAACTTGCAGTTTAATGGGAAACATCATTTACAGAGCTATTGGAGTGAGATAATATAGGGTTAACTAGACAGCTGACATGATTAAAGAATGAGAATGGGTTTTAACCAGTTGACTAATAAAGTAATGCGAACAAATAGTTATAGGGGCAGATTTAAAATTTGTATCCTGTATAAGGATGAACATGTATTGTAGTAAATATTGGGCATCAAATTAAAAACTTTGCATACAAAAATGGCGTGTTAAATGTTGGAGAATTCAAGTTATTGTTTGTCAAAGGAAGTGGTGCCCTTTTTTCCAGTAGCATCCATGTATTTTTGTGTCACTTTGTTTTCATAGTTTTTTTTTCTTTCTTTCAGGTTAGGTTTGGACGGCATGAAGATGCAGGTATTGTAGCCTATTGTCTCTCCTTTTAGTTTTCTTGTGTGCATCTCTTCTCTCGCTCTATCTCTCTTGTTCTTCTCTTTTTTCTGTTATATGTTTTGCCTCTCCCTGTGCTAAATGAACTGTCTTTGTTTCCAGGGCACCAATGGGTCTCAGTTGTGGGACACAGCGTTTGCTGTCCAGGCGTTCCTTGAGGTACATCATCTTGCCCCAGAATTGCTTTACCAGTCAGTAATGTGCCTGCATTTGGATCGAATGCTTAGGTTTTACTGTAGCAGCCTTTAAAATTAGTCTTAATAGCAAATCTCTTATTTCTCCTTTTAAGTGTAGTCAGTCCACGGGTCATCCATTACTTATGGGATTATAACTCCTCCCTAACAGGAAGTGCAAGAGGATCACCCAAGCAGAGCTGCTATATAGCTCCTCCCCTCTACGTCATATCCAGTCATTCTCTTGCACCTAACTAAAGATAGGACGTGTGAGAGGACTGTGGTGTGTTAAACTTAGTTTTTATTTCTTCAATCAAAAGTTTGTTTATTTTAAACGGCACCGGAGTGTGTTGTTTGTTCTCAGGCAGCATTAGAAGAAGAATCGGCCTGAGTTTTTCTATGATCTTAGCGGTCGTAACTAAGATCCACTTGCTGTTCTCGGCCATTCTGAGGAGTGAGGTAACTTCAGAACAGGGGATAGCATGCAGGGCCCACCTGCAAGGAGGTATGTGCAGTAAATTATTTTCTAAGGAATGGAATTGACTGAGAAAATACTGCTAATACCGATGTAATGTAAGTGCAGCCTTAAATGCAGTAGTAGCGACTGGTTTCAGGCTGATATGTATGTATGTATACTCTGAGGTATTTCTGGGGAATGGAATTTCACTGAGAAAATACTGTCAATATTAAAGTAATATTTGAGCCTGCACTGCAGTGAAAGCGACTAGCAGCAGGCTTATTAATAACACTTCATAATTTTCAATTTTTAAAACGTTTACTGGCATGTTAATCGTTTTTTCTGAGGTACTTGGTGATAAAACTTTATGGGCATGATTTTTACCACATGGCTGTCGTTTTTTTCTGAATAAAAACAATTTACTAAGCTTCCCCACTGTTGTAATATGAGTGGGAGGGGCCTATTTTAGCGCTTTATTGCGCAGTAAAAATGTAGTCCCAGTCTTCCTATTTCTTCCTCCATGATCCAGGACGTCTCTACAGAGCCCAGGGGTCTCCAAAATTAGTTTGAGGGAGGTAATCAGTCACAGCAGACCTGTGACAGTGTGTTTGACTGTGATAAAAACGTTTATTATTTCAACTGTTATCCGTTTTGGGTATTAAGGGGTTAATCATCCTTTTGCTGGTGGGTGCAATCCTCTGCTAACTTTATACATTTTCTGTTAAAATTTGGTTGTTTTAACATATTTGGTTCATTGTTAATTCAACTGTGTCACATTTTTATGTTTCTTAAAGGCGCAGTAGCGTTTTTTATATAGCTTGTAAATTTATTTAAAAGTTTTTTCCAAGCTTGCTAGTGTTATTGCTAGTCTGTTTAAACATGTCTGACACAAATGAATCTGTTTGTTCACTATGTTTAAAGGCCAATGTGGAGCCCAATAGAAATTTGTGCACTCAATGTATAGATGTTACTTTAAATAAAAGTCAAACTTTATATGTTAAAAAAATATCACCAGACAACGAGGGGGAAGTTATGCTGACTAACTCTCCTCACGTGTCAGTACCTTCGCCTCCCGCTCAGGAGGTGCGTGATATTGTGGCGCCAAGTACATCAGGGCGGCCCATACAAATCACTTTGCAAGACATGGCTAATGTTATGACTGAAGTACTATCTAAATTGCCAGAATTAAGAGGTAAACGCGATCACTCTGGGGTAAGAACAGAGTGCGCTGATAATAGTAGAGCCATGTCTGATACTGCGTCACAATTTGCAGAACATGAGGACGGAGAGCTTCATTCTGTGGGTGACGGATCTGATCCAAGTAATCTGGATTCAGAGATTTCAAATTTTAAATTTAAGCTTGAGAACCTCCGTGTATTACTAGGGGAGGTATTAGCGGCTCTGAATGATTGTAACACGGTTGCAATTCCAGAGAAAGTATGTAGGCTGGATAAATATTTTGCGGTACCGGCGTGTACTGACGTTTTTCCTATACCTAAAAGGCTTACAGAAATTGTTAACAAGGAGTGGGATAGACCCGGTGTGCCCTTTTCACCCCCTCCTATATTTAGAAAAATGTTTCCAATAGACGCCACCACACGGGACCTATGGCAGACGGTCCCTAAGGTGGAGGGAGCAGTTTCTACTCTCGCTAAGCGCACCACTATCCCGGTGGAGGATAGCTGTGCTTTTTCAGATCCAATGGATAAAAAGTTAGAGGGTTACCTTAAGAAAATGTTTGTTCAGCAAGGTTTTATCTTACAACCCCTTGCATGCATCGCGCCTGTCACTGCTGCGGCGGCATTCTGGTTTGAGTCTCTGGAAGAGACCCTTAGCACAGCTCCATTGGATGAGATTATGAACAAGCTTAAAACCCTTAAGCTAGCTAATTCATTTATTTCTGATGCCGTAGTACACTTAACCAAACTTACGGCTAAGAACTCCGGATTCGCCATCAAGCGCGCAGAGCGCTGTGGCTTAAATCCTGGTCAGCTGATGTGACTTCTAAATCTAAATTGCTTAATATTCCTTTCAAAGGGCAGACATTATTTGGGCCCGGCTTGAAAGAAATTATCGCTGACATTACTGGAGGTAAGGGCCATGCCCTGCCTCAAGACAGGGCCAAATCAAAGGCTAAACAGTCTAATTTTCGTGCCTTTCGTAACTTCAAGGCAGGAGCAGCATCAACTTCCTCCGCTCCAAGACAGGAAGGAACTGTTGCTCGCTACAGACAGGGCTGGAAACCTAACCAGTCCTGGAACAAGGGCAAGCAGGCCAGAAAACCTGCTGCTGCCCCTAAGACAGCATGAAGTGAGGGCCCCCGATCCGGAAACGGATCTAGTGGGGGGCAGACTTTCTCTCTTCGCCCAGGCTTGGGCAAGAGATGTCCAGGATCCCTGGGCGTTGGAGATCATATCTCAGGGATATCTTCTGGACTTCAAAGCTTCTCCTCCACAAGGGAGATTTCATCTTTCAAGGTTATCAGCAAACCAGATAAAGAAAGAGGCGTTTCTACGCTGTGTACAAGACCTCTTACTAATGGGAGTCATCCACCCAGTTCCGCGGTCGGAACACGGGCAAGGATTCTATTCAAATCTGTTTGTGGTTCCCAAAAAAGAGGGAACCTTCAGACCAATCTTGGACTTAAAGATCCTAAACAAATTCCTAAGAGTTCCATCGTTCAAAATGGAAACTATTCGAACCATCTTACCCATGATCCAAGAGGGTCAGTACATGACCACAGTGGACTTAAAGGATGCCTACCTTCACATATCGATTCACAAGGATCATTACCGGTATCTAAGATTTGCCTTCCTAAACAGGCATTACCAGTTTGTAGCTCTTCCCTTCGGGTTAGCTACGGCTCCAAGAATCTTTACAAAGGTTCTGGGCTCTCTTCTGGCGGTACTAATACCGCGAGGCATAGCGGTAGCTCCGTACCTAGACGACATTCTGATACAAGCGTCAAGTTTCCAAACTGCCAAGTCTCATACAGAGTTAGTTCTGGCATTTCTAAGGTCGCATGGGTGAAAGGTGAACGTAGAAAAGAGTTCTCTATTGCCACTCACAAGAGTTCCCTTTCTAGGGACTCTTATAGATTCTGTAGAAATGAAAATTTACCTGACGGAGGACAGGTTATCAAAACTTCTAAATGCTTGCCGTGTCCCTCATTCCATTCAACACCCGTCAGTGGCTCAGTGCATGGAGGTAATCGGCTTAATGGTAGCGGCAATGGACATAGTACCATTTGCGCGCCTGCATCTCAGACCGCTGCAATTGTGCATGCTAAGTCAGTGGAATGGGGATTACTCAGATTTGTCCCCTCTGCTAAATCTGGATCAAGAGACCAGAGATTCTCTTCTATGGTGGCTTTCTCGGCCACATCTGTCCAAGGGGATGCCCTTCCGCAGGCCAGATTGGACGATTGTAACAACAGACGCCAGCCTTCTAGGTTGGGGCGCAGTCTGGAATTCCCTGAAGGCTCAGGGATCATGGACTCAGGAGGAGAGACTCCTTCCAATAAACATTCTGGAATTAAGAGCAATTTTCAATGCTCTTCTGGCTTGGCCTCAGTTAGCAACTCTGAGGTTCATCAGGTTTCAGTCGGACAACATCACGACTGTGGCTTACATCAACCATCAAGGAGGAACAAGGAGTTCCCTAGCGATGATGGAAGTCTCAAAGATAATTCGCTGGGCAGAGTCTCACTCTTGCCACCTGTCGGCGATCCACATCCCAGGCGTGGAGAACTGGGAGGCGGATTTTCTAAGTCGCCAGATCTTTCATCCGGGGGAGTGGGAACTTCATCCGGAGGTGTTTGCCCAACTGCTTCATCATTGGGGCAAACCAGATCTGGATCTCATGGTGTCTCGCCAGAACGCCAAGCTTCCTTGTTACGGATCCAGGTCCAGGGACCTGGGAGCGGTGCTGATAGATGCTCTGACAGCACCTTGGGTCTTCAACATGGCTTATGTGTTTCCACCTTTCCCGATGCTTCCTCGATTGATTGCCAGGATCAAACAGGAGAGAGCATTGGTGATTCTAATAGCGCCTGCGTGGCCACGCAGGACCTGGTATGCAGATCTAGTGGACATGTCGTCCTGTCCACCATGGTCTCTGCCTCTGAGACAGGACCTTCTGATTCAGGGTCCTTTCAAACATCCAAATCTAATTTCTCTGAGGCTGACTGCATGGAGATTGAACGCTTGATTCTATCAAAGCGTGGATTCTCGGAGTCAGTGATTGATACCTTAATACAGGCTAGGAAACCTGTTACCAGGAAAATTTACCATAAAATATGGCGTAAATACTTATATTGGTGCGAATCCAAGAGTTACTCATGGAGTAAGGTTAGGATTCCTAGGATATTGTCTTTTCTACAAGAAGGTTTAGAAAAGGGTTTATCTGCTAGTTCGTTAAAGGGACAGATTTCAGCTCTGTCTATCCTTTTACACAAACGTCTGGCAGAAGTTCCAGACGTTCAGGCTTTTTGTCAGGCTTTGGCTAGGATTAAGCCTGTGTTTAAGACTGTTGCTCCGCCGTGGAGCTTAAACTTAGTTCTTAACGTTCTGCAGGGTGTTCCGTTTGAACCCCTTCATTCCATCGATATCAAGCTGTTATCTTGGAAAGTTCTGTTTTTAATGGCTATTTCCTCGGCTCGAAGAGTCTCTGAGTTATCGGCCTTACATTGTGATTCTCCTTATCTGATTTTTCATTCAGACAAGGTAGTTCTGCGTACTAAACCTGGGTTCTTACCTAAGGTAGTCACTAACAAGAATATCAATCAAGAGATTGTTGTTCCATCATTGTGCCCTAACCCTTCTTCAAAGAAGGAACGACTTTTGCACAATCTGGACGTCGTCCGTGCCCTGAAATTTTATTTGCAGGCAACTAAAGATTTTCGTCAAACTTCTTCCCTGTTTGTCGTTTATTCTGGACAGAGGAGAGGTCAAAAAGCTTCGGCTACCTCTCTCTCTTTTTGGCTTCGTAGCATAATACGTTTAGCCTATGAGACTGCTGGACAGCAGCCTCCTGAAAGGATTACAGCTCATTCTACTAGAGCTGTGGCTTCCACTTGGGCCTTTAAGAATGAGGCCTCTGTTGAACAGATTTGCAAGGCTGCAACTTGGTTTTCACTTCACACTTTTTCAAAATTTTATAAATTTGACACTTTTGCTTCGGAGGCTGTTTTTGGGAGAAAGGTTCTACAGGCAGTGGTTCCTTCCGTGTAAAGATCCTGCCTGTCCCTCCCGTCATCCGTGTACTTTTAGCTTTGGTATTGGTATCCCATAAGTAATGGATGACCCGTGGACTGACTACACTTAACAGGAGAAAATATAATTTATGCTTACCTGATAAATTCATTTCTCCTGTAGTGTAGTCAGTCCACGGCCCGCCCTGTTTTTACGGCAGGTCTAAATTTGAATTAAACTCCAGTCACCACTGCACCCTATAGTTTCTCCTTTCTCGTATGGTTTCGGTCGAATGACTGGATATGACGTAGAGGGGAGGAGCTATATAGCAGCTCTGCTTGGGTGATCCTCTTGCACTTCCTGTTAGGGAGGAGTTATAATCCCATAAGTAATGGATGACCCGTGGACTGACTACACTACAGGAGAAATGAATTTATCAGGTAAGCATAAATTATATTTTTCTCCTTAGAACTATTCTGTATATTTCCACTGCCACTCGAAAGACTCTTCACAACACAGTTCATTTCTTTAGCTGCCATTTCTCAGGCAGAATGTGACGTCCTCTACAGTAGTTTTCTTCCCAGCTGCAGCTTATGTTAAATTTACATTAAATGCTTAGACCAAGTACTGACAATAATCTCTTAGCACATACAGTAAATTATAATATGTACTTTTTACTCTAATGACATTACATTTTTAAAGGGGCAGTAAAGTAAAAAAAATTACTTTCATGATTTAGACAGAGGGGCATATCTATCAAGCTCCGTACGGAGCTTGAAGCCCCGTGTTTCTGGTGAACCTTCAGGCTCGCCAGAAACACCAGTTATGAAGCAGCGGTCTAAAGAACGCTGCTCCATAACCTGTCCGGCTGCTCTGATCAGGCGGACAGTCATCGCCACAATTCAACCCGATTGAGTATGATCGAGTTGATTGACACTCCCCTGCTGCTGGTGCAATGCTGAATACAGAGAGCATATTGCTCTCCGTATTCAGCGAGGTCTGTCAGACCTGATCCGCACTGTCGGATCAGGTCCGACAGACCTTTGTTAAATAGGCCCCAGAGCATCCAATTTCTCCAACATAGGTGTGTCCGGTCCACGGCGTCATCCTTACTTGTGGGATATTCTCTTCCCCAACAGGAAATGGCAAAGAGCCCAGCAAAGCTGGTCACATGATCCCTCCTAGGCTCCGCCTTCCCCAGTCATTCTCTTTGCCGTTGTACAGGCAACATCTCCACGGAGATGGCTTAGAGTTTTTTAGTGTTTAACTGTAGTTTTTATTATTCAATCAAGAGTTTGTTATTTTAAAATAGTGCTGGTATGTACTATTTACTCTGAAACAGAAAAGAGATGAAGATTTCTGTTTGTAAGAGGAAAATGATTTTAGCAACCGTTACTAAAATCGATGGCTGTTTCCACACAGGACTGTTGAGAGGAATTAACTTCAGTTGGGGGAACAGTGAGCAGACTTTTGCTGCTTGAGGTATGACACATTCTAACAAGACGATGTAATGCTGGAAGCTGTCATTTTCCCTATGGGATCCGGTAAGCCATTTTTATTACAGAAAGAAAAAAAGGGCTTCACAAGGGCTTTTAAGACTGTAGACATTTTCTGGGCTAAATCGATTTATATATAAGCATATTTTATACTCCATAGCCTTGAGGAATTATTTTAATCTTGGGAATTATGTAAAATAACCGGCAGGCACTGTATTGGACACCTTATTCTCTAGGGGCTTTCCCTAATCATAGGCAGAGTCTCATTTTCGCGCCTCTATTGCGCACTTGTTTTTGGGAAGCATGACATGCAGATGCATGTGTGAGGAGCTCTGATACATAGAAAAGACTTTCTGAAGGCGTCATTTGGTATCGTATTCCCCTTTGGGCTTGGTTGGGTCTCAGCAAAGCAGATACCAGGGACTGTAAAGGGGTTAAATATAAAAACGGCTCCGGTTCCGTTATTTTAAGGGTTAAAGTTTCCAAATTTGGTGTGCAATACTCTTAAGGCTTTAAGACACTGTGGTGAAATTTTGGTGAACAATTCCTTCATACTTTTTCACAATTGCAGTAATAAAGTGTGTTCAGTTTAAAATTTAAAGTGACAGTAACGATTTATTTTAAAACGTTTTTTGTACTTTGTTATCAAGTTTATGCCTGTTTAACATGTCTGAACTACCAGATAGACTGTGTTCTGAATGTGGGGAAGCCAAGGTTCCTTCTCATTTAAATAGATGTGATTTATGTGACACAAAATTTAGAGAAAATGATGCCCAAGATGATTCCTCAAGTGAGGGGAGTAAGCATGGTACTGCATCATCCCCTCCTTCGTCTACACCAGTCTTGCCCACACAGGAGGCCCCTAGTACATCTAGTGCGCCAATACTCCTTACTATGCAACAATTAACGGCTGTAATGGATAATTCTATCAAAAACATTTTAGCCAAAATGCCCACTTATCAGCGAAAGCGCGACTGCTCTGTTTTAGAAAATACTGAAGAGCATGAGGACGCTGATGATATTGGTTCTGAAGTGCCCCTACACCAGTCTGAGGGGGCCAGGGAGGTTTTGTCTGAGGGAGAAATTTCAGATTAAGGGAAAATTTCTCAACATGCTGAACCTGATGTGATTACATTTAAATTTAAATTGGAACATCTCCGCGCTCTGCTTAAGGAGGTGTTATCTACTCTGGATGATTGTGAGAATTTGGTCATTCCAGAGAAACTATGTAAAATGGACAAGTTCCTAGAGGTCCCGGGGCCCCCCGAAGCTTTTCCTATACCCAAGCGGGTGGCGGACATTGTAAATACAGAATGGGAAAGGCCCGGTATACCTTTCGTCCCTCCCCCCATATTTAAAAAATTGTTTCCTATGGTCGACCCCAGAAAGGACTTATGGCAGACAGTCCCCAAGGTCGAGGGGGCGGTTTCTACTCTAAACAAACGCACCACTATACCTATAGAAGATAGTTGTGCTTTCAAAGATCCTATGGATAAAAAATTAGAAGGTTTGCTTAAAAAGATGTTTGTTCAGCAAGGTTACCTTCTACAACCAATTTCATGCATTGTTCCTGTCACTACAGCAGCGTGTTTCTGGTTCGATGAACTAGAAAAGGCGCTCAATAATAATTCTTCTTCTTATGAGGAGATTATGGACAGAATTCATGCTCTCAAATTGGCTAATTCTTTCACCCTAGACGCCACTTTGCAATTGGCTAGGTTAGCGGCGAAAAATTCTGGTTTTGCTATTGTGGCGCGCAGAGCGCTTTGGCTAAAATCTTGGTCAGCGGATGCGTCTTCCAAGAACAAATTGCTTAACATTCCTTTCAAGGGGAAAACGCTGTTTGGCCCTGACTTGAAAGAGATTATCTCTGATATCACTGGGGGCAAGGGCCACGCCCTTCCTCAGGATAGGTCTTTCAAGGCCAAAAATAAACCTAATTTTCGTCCCTTTCGCAGAAACGGACCAGCCCCAAGTGCTACGTCCTCTAAGCAAGAGGGTAATACTTCTCAAGCCAAGCCAGCCTGGAGACCAATGCAAGGCTGGAACAAAGGAAAGCAGGCCAAGAAACCTGCCACTACTACCAAGACAGCATGAGATGTTGGCCCCCGATCCGGGACCGGATCTGGTGGGGGGCAGACTCTCTCTCTTCGCTCAGGCTTGGGCAAGAGATGTTCTGGATCCTTGGGCACTAGAAATAGTCTCCCAAGGTTATCTTCTGGAATTCAAGGGGCCTCCCCCAAGGGGGAGGTTCCACAGGTCTCAATTGTCTTCAGACCACATAAAAAAACAGACATTCTTACATTGTGTAGAAGACCTGTTAAAAATGGGAGTGATTCATCCTGTTCCATTAGGAGAACAAGGGATGGGGTTCTACTCCAATCTGTTCGTAGTTCCCAAAAAAGAGGGAACATTCAGACCAATCTTAGATCTCAAGATCCTAAACAAGTTTCTCAAGGTTCCATCGTTCAAAATGGAAACCATTCGAACAATTCTTCCTTCCATCCAGGAAGGTCAATTCATGACCACGGTGGATTTAAAGGATGCGTATCTACATATTCCTATCCACAAGGAACATCATCGGTTCCTAAGGTTCGCATTCCTGGACAAGCATTACCAGTTTGTGGCACTTCCGTTCGGATTAGCCACTGCTCCAAGAATTTTCACAAAGGTACTAGGGTCCCTTCTAGCGGTGCTAAGACCAAGGGGCATTGCAGTAGTACCTTACTTGGACGACATTCTGATTCAAGCGTCGTCCCTTCCTCAAGCAAAGGCTCACACGGACATTGTCCTGGCCTTTCTCAGATCTCACGGGTGGAAAGTGAACGTAGAAAAAAGTTCTCTATCTCCGTCAACAAGGGTTCCCTTCTTGGAAACAATAATAGACTCCTTAGAAATGAGGATTTTTCTGACAGAGGCCAGAAAATCAAAACTTCTAAACTCTTGTCAAATTCTTCATTCTGTTCCTCTTCCTTCCATAGCGCAGTGCATGGAAGTAATAGGTTTGATGGTAGCGGCAATGGACATAGTTCCTTTTGCGCGAATTCATCTAAGACCATTACAACTGTGCATGCTCAGTCAGTGGAATGGGGACTATACAGACTTGTCTCCGACGATACAAGTAGATCAGAGGACCAGAGATTCACTCCGTTGGTGGCTGTCCCTGGACAACCTGTCACAGGGGATGAGCTTCCGCAGACCAGAGTGGGTCATTGTCACGACCGACGCCAGTCTGGTGGGCTGGGGCGCGGTCTGGGGACCCCTGAAAGCTCAGGGTCTTTGGTCTCGGGAAGAATCTCTTCTCCCAATAAATATTCTGGAACTGAGAGCGATATTCAATGCTCTCAAGGCTTGGCCTCAGCTAGCAAAGGCCAAGTTCATACGGTTTCAATCAGACAACATGACGACTGTTGCGTACATCAACCATCAGGGGGGAACAAGGAGTTCCCTGGCGATGGAAGAAGTGACCAAAATCATTCAATGGGCGGAGACTCACTCCTGCCACTTGTCTGCAATCCACATCCCAGGAGTGGAAAATTGGGAAGCGGATTTTCTGAGTCGTCAGACATTTCATCCGGGGGAGTGGGAACTCCATCCGGAAATCTTTGCCCAAATTACTCAATTGTGGGGCATTCCAGACTTGGATCTGATGGCCTCTCGTCAGAACTTCAAGGTTCCTTGCTACGGGTCCAGATCCAGGGATCCCAAGGCGACTCTAGTAGATGCACTAGTAGCACCTTGGACCTTCAAACTAGCTTATGTATTCCCGCCGTTTCCTCTCATCCCCAGGCTGGTAGCCAGGATCAATCAGGAGAGGGCATCAGTGATCTTGATAGCTCCTGCGTGGCCACGCAGGACTTGGTATGCAGATCTGGTGAATATGTCATCGGCTCCACCATGGAAGCTACCTTTGAGACGAGACCTTCTTGTTCAAGGTCCGTTCGAACATCCGAATCTGGTCTCACTCCAACTGACTGCTTGGAGATTGAACGCTTGATCTTATCAAAGCGAGGGTTCTCAGATTCTGTCATTGATACTCTTGTTCAGGCCAGAAAGCCTGTAACTAGAAAAATCTACCACAAAATATGGAAAAAATATATCTGTTGGTGTGAATCTAAAGGATTCCCTTGGGACAAGATAAAGATTCCTAAGATTCTATCCTTTCTTCAAGAAGGCTTGGAGAAAGGATTATCTGCAAGTTCTTTGAAGGGACAGATTTCTGCCTTGTCTGTGTTACTTCACAAAAAGCTGGCAGCTGTGCCAGATGTTCAAGCCTTTGTTCAGGCTCTGGTTAGAATCAAGCCTGTTTACAAACCTTTGACTCCTCCTTGGAGTCTCAATTTAGTTCTTTCAGTTCTTCAGGGGGTTCCGTTTGAACCCTTACATTCCGCTGATATTAAGTTATTATCTTGGAAAGTTTTGTTTTTGGTTGCAATTTCTTCTGCTAGAAGAGTTTCAGAATTATCTGCTCTGCAGTGTTCTCCTCCTTATCTGGTGTTCCATGCAGATAAGGTGGTTTTGCGTACTAAACCTGGTTTTCTTCCGAAAGTTGTTTCTAACAAAAACATTAACCAGGAGATAGTCGTGCCTTCTTTGTGTCCGAATCCAGTTTCAAAGAAGGAACGTTTG
Source organism: Bombina bombina (assembly GCF_027579735.1). Lineage (NCBI taxonomy): Eukaryota > Metazoa > Chordata > Amphibia > Anura > Bombinatoridae > Bombina > Bombina bombina. The sequence goes on along the minus strand of NW_026511120.1, from coordinate 129,168 downwards.
TTGCACAATTTGGATGTAGTGCGTGCTCTAAAATTCTATTTAGATGCTACAAAGGATTTTAGACAAACATCTTCCTTGTTTGTTGTTTATTCTGGTAAAAGGAGAGGTCAAAAAGCAACTTCTACCTCTCTCTCTTTTTGGCTTAAAAGCATCATCAGATTGGCTTACGAGACTGCCGGACGGCAGCCTCCTGAAAGAATCACAGCTCATTCCACTAGGGCTGTGGCTTCCACATGGGCCTTCAAGAACGAGGCTTCTGTTGATCAGATATGTAAGGCAGCGACTTGGTCTTCACTGCACACTTTTACTAAATTTTACAAGTTTGATACTTTTGCTTCTTCTGAGGCTATTTTTGGGAGAAAGGTTTTGCAAGCCGTGGTGCCTTCCATCTAGGTGACCTGATTTGCTCCCTCCCTTCATCCGTGTCCTAAAGCTTTGGTATTGGTTCCCACAAGTAAGGATGACGCCGTGGACCGGACACACCTATGTTGGAGAAAACAGAATTTATGTTTACCTGATAAATTACTTTCTCCAACGGTGTGTCCGGTCCACGGCCCGCCCTGGTTTTTTTAATCAGGTCTGATAATTTATTTTCTTTAACTACAGTCACCACGGTATCATATGGTTTCTCCTATGCAAATATTCCTCCTTTACGTCGGTCGAATGACTGGGGAAGGCGGAGCCTAGGAGGGATCATGTGACCAGCTTTGCTGGGCTCTTTGCCATTTCCTGTTGGGGAAGAGAATATCCCACAAGTAAGGATGACGCCGTGGACCGGACACACCGTTGGAGAAAGTAATTTATCAGGTAAACATAAATTCTGTTTTTAAACAACTTTCCAGTTTACTTCTATCACATTTGCTTTGTTCTTTTGGTATCCGTTGTTAAAAAAAATAAGCAAGGTTTGCTAATAGGACCATAGGAGCGGTCACGTGTTTTTAGCTGTAAACACTGCTGCACACAATATAGGTCCTATGAGCCTACTTAGGTTTACTCTTCAACACAGGATACCAAGAGAATGAAGCAAATTTTGTAAGAGAAGTAATTTGGAAATTGCATGCTCTGTCTGAATCATAAAAGTTATTTTTTTTACTTTACTGCTCCTTTAATTAAAGGTGCTTGGATTTTGCATAAAATGGCATTAAATGCGTTCTTTTCTGTAAAACAAATTGCTTGTCCCACTCTCCCTAAAGATGACAAAATCAAATTCTGCAACCTGCAAATGCTGCCAATCAAACAGTTGGTCTAAGCAGTTTGAAAATCTAGGTTTCAGATTTTGCTTTTTACAAGAGATTATGTTGATACCACCAATTATATTTTATACAATACTGTCAAGCTAGCTCTAGGCGGGTGCAGTAGGTACAGCACACTCTGCCTCACACTTTGACAGTCCTTGCAGTATAGTAAATGTCTTTGTGTGTGTCTGTCTCTGGTTTTATCTGTCTATCTGTCTGTTAGTCTGTCTCTACCTGTGTGTGTGTGTGTGTGTGTGTCTGTCTCTGGTTTTATCTATCTGTCTGAGTTAGTCTGTCTCTACCTGTGTGTGTGTGTGTGTCTGCCTCTGTTTTTTTCTATCTATCTGTCTGAGTTAGTCTGTCTCTACCTGTTTGTGTGTGTCTACCACTGGTTTTGTCTGTCTCTACCTGTTTGTGTGTGTCTACCACTGGT